>NC_039359.1:62176486-62204809 GCF_003573695.1 Papaver somniferum
CCCCCCCCCCCCACCCAACAAAACTCACAAAAAATTATTGTGGGAATGTTATAAATACCCTCAATTTTTGTTGACCTTGCACAAATATCCCAAGGGGGTAAAAAATAATTCTTTTGGAGTCAACTTGAGAAAGTTACTTCCACTTTATGGAAGAAACTTGTATAAAGTTGCATCCACTTCTAGAACCAACCCGTGCTAGTTGTGTCTACTTCTGAAAGCAACTTGTGCTAGTTGCTTCCACTTTTCAGAAGGTAAGGGTATTTTTAAATATTACATAAGGGTATATTTTAAGGTGCGAATTTTGAGGGGTATTTAAATAATCTTCCCAAACTTATTTTGACCCTTTAAAATAGCCATAAATTATATTTTACGCTCCTCTAATAAGAGAATAGCCATGTATTACACTAAATTAGTTTCCATTAACCCTATAATTAAGACCTAAACATTGTGGAAAACAACCTTATGCTGAAATCAAACCTTGAACCTAGTATTAGCATACTCAACAACACACAAAACATTACCATATGCAGCAAGAACACTACATATAGTTCATACTAAAACAGATTGTAGTAAAAGGAAATAGAAACACTCAAGACACTTAAACCTTCATGACTTATTATCAACTTTTATTTCCTCACATTACTTAATGATTGATGAAAACATATTTTACTTTATAAAACTTATGAGGCTAGAAGTGAGTCCTAGTCATGCTTGCCACATGTCACTCCAACGTTTCCATCATGAGTTGAAGGATACCTCATGGCTACATTGGACAGCTCATATGACTTGGCAAGCTAAAAGACATGCCATGCTTAGACTCAACCTTATCTTGCATTATTAACCTTAAGATAGTCTTTAGTGCATGATATTTGGAGGGTTTCTAAAGATATTTGGATAGAGAAACACACCTATGTTTGTTTACTGGTTTCTCTGTGACATAAGATGGTCTGGTGGTGAATCATTTGCATTATGCTGATGATACTATACTCTTTGTGGATCATAGAAAAGAGGAGATGACAAATTTGTTTTCTACCCTTCATTTTTTTGAATTCATTGCAGGTCTTAAAGTTAATACTTAAAAAAAAAAAAAAAAAAAAGACTTATAGCTAGAGGTGCCAGAACTACATCAATGGACTGAGGAGATTGGCTGCAAAACTGATACATTACCATTCATGTATTTGGTATACCTTTGGGAGAAAAACCAAATAGCACAACAATCTGGAACCCTGTATTTGATGCAAGACTCTCTTTTGGAATCAAATTTTTCTTTCAAAAGGTGGCAAGTTGGCTCTTCTAAAACATTTTCTCAGTTCATTCCCCATATATTAATTTTCTCTCTTTAAAGCTCCCATATCCATTATAAATACTCTAGAGAAGAAGATGAGGGATTTTTTATGGGAACACAAAAATTCTGGAAGCAAATGCTCTCATTTGATTAACTGGAAAATGGTCATGGCCACCAAAGAAAGAGGAGTTCTGGGGGTTCTTAATCTCAGATTGATAAATCAAGTTCTTCTAGCAAAATGGTGTTGGAGATTTGGGATTGAAAAGTCTCATCTCTGGTACAAGCTTATTGAAGAGAAGTATGGCACTAACTTCTCTTTTTGGATTAAAAATATGGTTGTCTCTTCTCATGGAGTTTCTTTCTAGAGAACTATTGTTGAATGCAGTTCCCTTATTAAAAAGAATCACTCTTTAAGTATTCACTTTGGTGCAAACACTTCATTCTGGCATGACAGATGGATCGGGGAATCATGTTTTATGAATTCTTTCAAGTCTTTGTACAAGCTGGGCAGATTGCAGAATGCTAGCATTGTTGAGCACATCATAGATGATGGATCATGGAAGTTTGACTTCAAAATATGCCTGACCAATGAAGAGTCTACCTTATTGTGGACTCTACTGCATATCATTGGTTCAAATCCACCTACATTTGATGCTCTTACATATACCAGAAGATGGCCATTAACCACGAGTGGAACTTTTTCAATCAAGTCTTTGTATGCTAACATGATCAGTAATGCTGGAGATGATAATTACCCTTACAAATTTGTCTGGCTTTCTGGTATTCCTCCAAAGGTTAACTTCTTATTATGGTGTGCTGTTCACGGAAAGCTGAACTCTCAGGACATGATGCAGATCAAGGGGATTGATATCTATAGCTCTTGTATTCTTTGTGGGGATTGTACAGAATCTCAGGATCTCATTTTCATCCACTGCAAAGTTGCACACAAGATTTGGTGCTCTATTACACCAAATGATCGATGGGCATGGGTATTTCCAGATTCAATGATTAATTTAGCCAGAATTTGGTTTCACAATCACCTATCACCTACTGGAAAGATAGTTTGGAATCTGATTCTAGGAGCTATTGTTTGGGTTTTATGGAGGGAAAGAAACTGTCGCACTTTTGAAGAAAAGTATACCTTCAAGACAGATGAAGAGTTATGCAATGAAGTTAAAGCGCTTGTGTTAACTTAGGCAGCAACTTTTGGTAACAAAATCCATTTAAAGTTTTCATAAATTGTAAGCAACTGGATTATAGTTTTTGCTTAACTCTAGTTTTCTGTTTTCTTTTTCCTTTTTCTACTACTACTTGTAGTACTTTGTACATTCTATATCGTTAATAAAATTCTCTCTTTTTATAAAAAAAAAAAAGATGAAACAAAATCCATTGCATCTTTAATTATTTATTTCATACGTAATCCCAAAAATTTGTAACGGCCTGCGGCCATCTAAAAATTTAGTACTTTTCGACATCAAAATTTGTCACTACTAAGATACATTTTTGGTTATGTTCTTACCTTTACATTTTTGGTTATTAAGATTAGTAGAATTAGGCGTTCATAGAAGAAAAAAAATTAGCCTACCCATACATAAATTTTTGATTTCGTCGTTGGCATATGCCAAAGAAGATCAACATTGCGGCCCATAAGCTGGCATCCTATGTTATGTTTCAAAAAGTCTAAGCTATATAGACTTGTAATGTGTTACCCTCTGATGTTGTTACTCTCTGTAATGTAACAACTTAGTTTTTCTTTCTGGTTATCTGTTTATATCGGAAAAAGAAAAGAAAAAAATGATCTTTTACGCAGGAAACACAAAATTTTCAGCTGTCAAACCTCAGAAGAGGGGTTTTGTTTATGAGGAAGGATCCATGGACACTCTTAGATGGACACTATCATACATGATTTGTGTGATTTTCCCCGCAAATCCCAAACCACAATAAATTTTAAATCTAATATTTTGATGATTCGTTCCTCTTATAAGACTCAACATTCCTACCAAAAATAAGCACAATTCGAGATACCAAGCCTCACCATCTACCGATCTTAATTTCAACTATTGATTTTTAACGGCTGATATTCAAAGGGGTAGATGGTGGTGTTATACGTCTCGAATTGTGCTCATTTTTGGTAGAAATGTAGATTCATATAAGAGGAACGTAACATCAAAATATTAGATTTAAATTCATTGTCGTTTGGGATTTATGGAGAAAATGACAAAAATCATGTATGATAGTGTCCATCTAAGTGTGTCCATGGATCCCCCATAAAACAAAATAAATAAATAATAAAGCAAGTAAAGATATAGTCAAGCATAAGAACTATGATCAAGGAATCTTTTTTTCGTTACTAATTACCCATCAAAGTAGTACACTTATGCATTTGTTATTAATCACAGATTATCATCGAGCGTAAGACGACAAGCAATCTCGGTTATCCCAAAATTTCCAAATATCACTGGATAATAAGTACCTTCTACTATCAGATTAATTTCAGCTAAGCCATGATGAAATACTCTCTCAATGTATAACCTAATCGAATGCCTTAGGGTTTGTTAATCTAGGTTGATCCTAGCATTAAACACAGTACTCTCGGTCTAGTTATTAGTGATTGCTTCATAGAATCCATTTGCAAGGTCTCACGATTTCTTGTTGGATTAAGGAATTGCAATACAACTACGGTCTCTCAATATTTAATAGTCGTTATCAGTTCATCAACTGATTTAGTTGGTCACCTAAAAAATCAACCAATCAATCGTACATATTAGTCATAGTAATCATACATATTAGCTCATCATCGCTCATGGTAATACCAACGACATGAGTAGTTTCAAATAAAGTTTTCTTTCCTTAATAATCAATACCTAAGTCAAACAATCTTACTCAAGGGATTGCTAGAAAGAACTCATCCTTTTTTCCTTGGCCATTTGTGAGTTCCTCACGAAATTCAAAACAAAGAGTACGGTTAAAATCATATATCCATATACGAAAATAATTATACCTTGATATAAATGCACTTCTCCGGATGAGCATATACGAATAACATCTGTCTCAAACGCAACTATAAAACAGAAAAAAAATTACATAATAAAGAAAACAAGAAAATTAGACTTCAAAGCTGAAATTTCAAACACATGGGAGAAGCTAATTTAACTTCATAATCTAACAAGTAACAATGCTAAACATTAGGATTTGTCATTTAGATCACTTAGTTCCATAAAAACTCGGGTTGGATCCGTCATACGTGGATTGGTTAGCTTTATCTAAATCCTATAATAATCTTTGTGGTAAAAGGAAAGAAAATGAATTTGATCAAGACAAAATTAGATTTGAAGTCCAAAAACCTAATTTATATATTACTATATTAGATCATTATACTTGCTAAATCGTAACTAATATATTGTTTGAAAAATAGTAAGATAAAAAAGATAAATCTTTTTTGTGTTTCTTTCCTTTTTTCCTAAAGTTGATTAATTTGTTCTTTGTCTTCAAAACTCGAAATCACATTGTAGGTCCTTAGCAAAATAATCAAATCAAATACTTGGACCATCTCTAGCTGTATCTACCTTCATTCATAAATCATACGCCACATTAAATTTTCTTACTTTTTAAGAAAGAAAAGTGTTTCTAACGAAAAGTTCTAAGGGAAGATAATGCAAGAGGTAGTTATAAAGATAAAAGTTCTAAGGGAAGATAATGCAAGAGGTAGTTATAAAGATATTCCAGTTGCAGAGAACCTCTTTTAGGATATGAAGAATCCTAATCAACAGTTTGTTTCATGAATACAAGTAAGAATGCATGTGTTATGTTATACTTGCATTTTGGTATTTGCATGTGTTAATAATACGAATTTTGAAAATAATATAATGATTTTCTTAACAATGAAAATTTGATATTAATATTTGTACTGATTATATAATAATTCAAAGAGCTCTGGAAACAAACAAAATTTTGTTTTGTACTTTAAAAAGCATAAAGATTTTAAGTTTTCGATTTATTTTTAAAACGACGAAATATTTGAAAAGATATAAATAGAAATGTATGGTAAGTTTCTACCCGTGAAAGTATATCTTATGTTAGATGTTATGAGTTCGTGATGTTGGGTGTTAAATATTTAATGTAAAGGTTATACTAAATCATATTTGATAAACCAAACTTAGATTTTTTTCTTTTAAAATAGTTACATAAAGTGAAAAAATAAATCTTTTAAAATACAAAAATTACCTAATAAAGAATCTTCTTCAAGTAGACTAATACACCTCTTTGCTTTTCTTACTTCTTTTATAATTTCCTTTTCATTCTTTAAAATTTAGAAGTGTAAATTTTTCATAAATATTTAAGAACGTATTTTTGATTCATTCACTTGCTCTTTTATAAGTTTAGATTGTTGCTCAGCGAATTTATCATTTTTATTCGATGTTTTTCGGCTGCTCAAAATATCATTTAACAAAGTTATATTATGACCCAACATTTTTACGGTAAAAAAAACAACAACAAAATGATGCATGTACATTTCTTTACAAAAATAAAAATATGCTACCTGAGATTTTGATTCTTAATTACGAGGTTGATAGACACACTTTTGTGTTTAAGTTGTCCTCAATTTTATGTATTGTTGGTACTCAGATTTGTGCTTATTTTTGTGTTTTGTGTGTTTGTAGGTATTTTTGGAAAAAAAACATTTTTGGAAAAATCGGCTCGAAAAATTATGCCGAACATCCCCGAAGGACAACTGCAAACAGACCCCAGTTTTGGATAAGGGGCATCTCAATTACTAAGGGGCACCTCAATTGGGCATCTGCTATTCGCACCCCAGTCTGGTTAAGGGGACTTCATCCTCTTCGTTTGAATTCAGAAATATGGTGGCAAAACTGGAACAGAATTAGGGTTGGTAATTTGAAGAAGTTCTAGGGAGATTCAATAGCTGAAATCACTCGGGTTTGTTCTAATTTTCAACACATGAACGGTATGGGTGTTGGATTCAATCCAATTTGGCTAGATAATCACCAATCGAAAAACTCAGGACTGGTATATTTCCCGTGAGAATATTCTCGGGACTTGGAAGATTTGCACGATTTGCACGAGTCAGAGCATGGAGATATTCTTCTGAGACGTCTTTTGAGCATGATTGGAGTGTGCTGTCTTCGAAATACCGCGTGGAGAAACCAAAAATGGAAATTATTCCCTAATCTGGCCGTGAAGAATAATCGCATTCAATGGGGAATATTTGGAGTTATTAGAGATTATTTTCGGTACCATAAAGTTATATAAGTTGTTTCTAAGGAGTAGAGTCGAGGAGGGAGAGTTTGGGGAGCAGTTTAGAGATTCAACAGAGCTAAAAATCAAGTTGCAGGAAAACTGTTTTCTGCTGGTGCACTGAAGAACACGAAGAACTTTAGAAGCACAGAGACAGTCGTTTATCAACAGTGACAACGACATAGGGGTGAGGGTCGTATGCTACAGCATCAGTGACAGTTCACATATATCGTTCTCTGTAACAGCTGGTTTGTAACACTTATAACTGTTACAAACCCGGTTTTTAATTATTTTCTCCCATATTATCATCATTGTAAGCACATTTTGAGCAATGAATTATCTTTTTGAGCGTGTTTCCATGATGAAAAGCTAAACCCAATCCTTGGGGCGATGGAGGAAGTTGTTGTTTCGGTAAAAGTGATATATCTTTATTTTAAATTAATTATAGCAATTCTATTATGATTTTTGCATTGAACTAAAAATGGATTATATGATTTTGATTAGTTAGGTGTATTTTCTCTTGATAGAATATGCTTGCTTTAGAGTTTTGATATTCTATGCTTGGATTAACATCTATTCTTTTAAAAATCTACATGTCTAGGCAATACTATTAGAATCAATTTGAATGTTGAGTTGCGAAATTATTGTTTTATAAATAATTTAATATTAATGATTTAATAAAACAATAATTTGAATGTCTAGGCAATAATTTAAATTTTATAAATGATAATATTAAACTCAAATAAAAAAAAGTGATGTGAATATTGTGGAGAGACTGGGGCTAGGATTCCACCATTGGTCGATATTATCATTTATAAAATTTAATAATATAGCCTAGACAATCAAAATAATTTAATATTAGTGATTTAATCTCAATTTTGAATGTTGATAGAAATTCAAAAATTCTAGCCCCAGTCTCTCCACAATATTCACATCACCTTTTTTTTATTTGAGTTTACTATTATCATTTATAAAATTTAATATTGTTTCCTATACAATTAAAATAATTTAATATTAGTGATTTAATAAAACAATAATTTCGCAACTCAACATTCAAATTGATTCTAATAGTATTGCCTAGACATGTAGATTTTTAAAAGAATAGATGTTAATCCAAGCATAAAATATCAAAACTCTAAAGCAAGCATATTCTATCAAGAGAAAATACACCTAACTAATAAAAATCATATAATCCATTTTTAGTTCAATGAAAAAATCATAATAGAATTGCTATAATTAATTTAAAATAAAGATATATCACTTTTACCGAACCAACAGCTTCCTCCATCGCCCCAAGGATTGGGTTTAGCTCTTCATCATGGAAACACGCTCAAAAAGATAATTCATTGCTCAAAAGGTGCTTACAAGGATGATAATATGAGAGAAAATAATTAAAAAACCGGGTTTGTAACAGTTATAAGTGTTACAAACCAGCTGTTACAGAGAACGATATATGTGAACTGTCACTGATGCTGTAGCATACGACCCTCACCCCTCTGTCGTTGTCACTGTTGATAAATGACTGTCTCTGTGCGTCTAAAGTTCTTCGTATTCTTCAGTGCACCAGCAGAAAACATTTTTCCTGCAACTTGATTTTCAGCTTTGTTGAAACTCTAAACTGCTCCTCAAACTCTCCCTCCTTGACTCTGCTCCTTAGAAACAACTTATATAACCTTATGATACCGAGAATAATCTCTAATAACTCCAAATATTCCCCATTGAATGCGATTATTCTTCACGGCCAGATTAGGGAATAATTTCCATTTTTGGTTTCTCCACGCGGTATTCTGAAGACAGCACACTCCAATCATGCTCAAAAGACGTCTCAGAAGAATATCTTCATGCTCTGACTCGTGCAAATCGTGCAAATCTTCCAAGTCTCGAGAATATTCTCACGGGAAATATACCAGTCCTGAGTTCTTCAATTGGTGATTATCTAGCCAAATTGGATTGCATCCAACACCCATACCGTTCCCGTGTTGACAATTAGAACAAACCCGAGTGATTTCAGCCGTTGAATATCCCTAGAACTTCTTCAAATTCCCAACCCTAATACTGTTCCAGTTTTCCCGCCATATTTCTGAATTCAAACGAAGAGGATGAAGTCCCCTTAACCAGACTGGGGGTGCGAATAGTAGATGCCCAACTGAGGTGCCCCTTAGTAATTGATGTGCCCCTTGTCCAAAACTGGGGTCCGTTTAGCAGTTGTTCTTCGGGGGTGTTCCGCATAATTTTTCGAGCCGATTTTTCCAAAAATGTTTATTTTCCAAAATTACCTACAAACACACAAAACACCAAAATAAGCACAAATCCGAGTACCAACAATACAGAAAATTGAGAACAACTTAGACACAAAAATGTGTCTATCACAGGTCTGTTGTGGACATTTTGGTTTCCATTTCACCACTTTTGCAACCTATGAATGCGACCAACTGTAGGGCGTCGTATAAAATACTTCATCCGATTTTTCTTATGCACATGAAAGTTTAATATTACATGTTATATCAATGTATTAAATAAATATATGAAAACATACCATGATCCACGATTCCTGTGATAAACAACATCAACAAAAAGTTTTTATTAGAAATTGATCAATGATTAACAATAATAATGCATAATCTATGATTTGATTAGTTGATGAGTAGATATAACTCATTGTTTGTAATTGGTTGATAAAATAAACTATCGTTCAATCTCGTCAAACTCGATTAAGAATCTCTAATTCCTTTAATTTTAAATATGTACCTTCTACAAAAGAAAGTCCAGAAGTCAATCTAAAAACGTATGAAATCAAAAAACCACACAAAATCATCAATATCATATATATACACCAAAATTCAGAATTTACAAGCAATATGTTCTTAGTTTGTTGATAATGTAACCAAATCATATCATACTTCTTTTATATTATTTCATCGTCTAAAGTTATATTTGTTTCATTCATGTGTTTTTATTTTCCCCCAAAAGAAAAGAAACCTTTAGATAAAGAAATCGTATGTGAGTAAACTTAAATTTGGGAATTTTAGACATCATATGAATGAGTAAGTATATGAAATTGTATATTTATTATTTACTATTATTAAGTGTATTTTTTATAATCATATACTCCGCCAATTTTTGGAAAACAGATTCTATCACTTTTGAAATTAGCCTAACTCTTTTTTAGAAATATGGGTAGTATACTAACTTATTGGTTATTTGTATATATTCAGAAACTTATAGTGTGAAACGAATATTACACTGAAATAGGAGGACATTTTAGGTACGAGGAATGATATGTACTCATGAGAAAAAATGTTACAGGTTTCAATTCTGAATGACAACTATTTCCGCGTAGGTTATGTTTTTTATTTAAATCTAATGTTATAAACTAACTTATATCAGTTAATTCAACGTAATTTTAGGAATTAAGTTATGCTTATTATTTAAATGTAAAGTAAAGTCACGAATAGGTTATGTATTTCATTTATATTAATGTAATGCTATGAAATACGAAGTAGTTTATGATTTAAAAATCACACTCCACTGATACCCGATTTTTCTATAACAACTCTATTTTTCTATCCCTTCGATTTTATTGGCTAGTTTTCAAAATTCTAAAGACGTTGAAGTTTCTCTATATAATGGAATCCATTCTCCAACTCAAATTGTCTTAATCAATAAATATTTCATCTTTTATCTATTACTACACGTTTGTTCGAAATCACTCTCAATGTGGCACCATTCACTGGCGAATAAGATACCGGTCTTGTTGAAGCGCACACACTGAAGGCAGTTGAGGGTAATACTAATTAAGCAATTAACAAAGTTTGGGACCATATACCTCAATTCTTTGCGACACTGACCGACAATAAAAATCTGAGAACTATGACTCAATTTTAAACTAGATTCAGTATCCACAAAAATGTTGTAAAAAAATATATTGACTATATTCTGAAGAAAATCAAGCTCATCCAAACAGACGATTGATAAACGAGTGAGTAACCAACTTTGTTGCAACATAATCTTACTAATTGGTTTATTTGACTTGCCTTAAATAATACTAACTTAGTCATAAATATCTTGTATCTTCAGATAAACCTATCTCGAAACAGATATTTTAAACTCGAATGGATACAGTTTGATCATGCCCAATGCTATTATGACCTCCTGTATGAAATTCTTTGGGGCTATGAAACTTAAAATGTAACGTTCTTTCATTGTAATGTTATGAACTAGGTATTGTCTTTTGCTTTTGTAGTCTTGAACATAAAGTGTCTTTTGCTTTTGTAATCATAAGCAAAAGTAAAATAAAACCATAAATATGTCCTTTTTATTTTAAATCATCATTATTTTCAAAAGTTTGAAAACAATGCGTGAAATATTATCGGAATTGGTGAAACCATGGGAACATGTCATCAAAAGTAGATGCATTCGGTCCGCAGATATGGGTCGAGACCTCACAATCATAAGGAAACACATTCATAAAAGTATCTATAATACCTGTAGTAGGATGAAGTCGGTCGTAATAATCTCTTGATACAAGGAGCATGCATAATCTCATAGTCGCAGCTTCAACTTTTAAACACCCAATAACTTCGTCATTGCTCCAACAAATATTTGTTTAAATATGTGAGAAGATAAAAACATATATTAAAGGATATCAAAATTATAAATGAGACAAGATACTAACATTCGTCCCCCATTAAGGTTCATAATTGTGGTGTTGCACCCGACTTAGATATCCATCCCCAACATGTATTTTGTATGCTTGCCCCTTCTCATCGACGAGAGTGATTTAAGTAGGTTTTGGTTGCGGGAAAAATGGATGTTGTTTCGCATGCAAAGTTGGTGTATAAATTAATTGATGATGCGACGGTCTTTGATTCACAATACTAGGACCTTGTGAACCATGTAAATTCTGATTCTCAACCCAATGAGTTTATGTACTCTCCAATAGACTTTTTAGACTAGAAAATTATGTACTCCTTGTCATCTATAACGTCAAAATAATATCATGCAATACTTTTTTCCATTGGAATATCTCATTTAAGTCAATCAATTTCTCTGGTCGGTTATGAGGCATCACTATCTGTCAAGTAACTTTCCTACGAAAGCTATCTTCCAAGTACGAAGTGTCATATCCTTTATCCAAATCGTAAAACACTTTACTTCCTTTTGAATTTTCCTGACCATTCTGACTTTTGACTTAAATATGTGCTTAATTACTTTCCACCCTCCATATCCATGTTGTTTCATCAATGATATAATGTTATTTATTTTATTACGGACAATAACAAGTGATTCTTTCATACATCTAATTCTTTGCCCATTCCTTTTCTAATTTGACTAACATCATATATCCGACCATTCCACTGGTCTACATGTTGTACTCTTATGAGGTGAGTTATCTTATGTTATGAAATATACACCGAAAGTTCGAAAAACCAAAGGCTGAACATTATTGAAAATATACTTTCATCAAAAAAATTTACGAGGGGTATACATACAGATACTTTTATCAAGATTTTTTTTTGTATCCATTGCATTATGTTATCCAAATTCCGATGTATCCGAGCAAAGATGGATTGTTTGAGAACTGCTCTGTTGAAACCACCCATTGCCGATACGTCAATTTTAGTTCCAAAATTTAGTCGCTTGAATTGGTTAATAAAATAAACTTCGTTAGGTTTGACTTGGGACATAGAAAGATTAAGGAAACCTCTAGTTACCCATTCAAGATATAAATACGTACGAAATAATATAAATATAAACACCATCCTTTAGATTGAGGTTAACAGATATTGCCTTTGAATTGTTTCATTTCTATCAAGTTCTTACAGAGGTATCTTTATTGAAAACATAACATGATTTTAGTTGTTTAGATAATCATTCATATATGGTATATGTTTCAAAGAAAGAATATACATTGGTTTTTCTAAAACTTATTATATTGATACATAATATAATTTACTGTAGTTTCATTGTTCCGACATAACATTAATATGACTCTCTCCATGGATTAATCATCGTGGATTATTATAACTTCAAACTCATGATTAATATCCCAATCCAAGCCTTTATATCTTCTACCGGGAGAAGCAATTTAGAGGTTAAAATTGAAACTCCTCCACTAATTGTAGAAAATATCATCCTACCGACCCACATCAGAAACATAATTATCAGCGTTCAAAGTAAGATTACATTTTAAAGAATTAATTTAATTGTGCTTTGTCAATAGACAAGAAGTTGTATCACTTCAGAATACTCTTGTTAAATTGTTGAAAGAATTATCTTGTCTTTAAACTTTTAAAATAATTTTTTGCACCAGAAAAGGTTTCAATATTCCTTGAACCATGGTCAACTCAAACTATCTTGATAAAAGAGTTGCTTATTTCTTATCGAAAAAGTTGCTCCTCATTCATGCTGAAATTTTTACGATTCACAAGAATGTTCATTTGTTTCTATGGAAACCACAAAAAAAATCAAAAATTAAGGATTATTCCTCCAAGAAACCAAATCGGAAATGAATCCAAAAATCTTTGAGGAAAATACTGATTTCTTTCAGAAAAAAGATCTTCAAGTGAGAAACTCTTATAAAAATCCATTGATAGAATCAAGAGAGGTCTCTGGATTTGTATTTATAATGTTCATCCTCGTGGTATATATATCTCACGATTGTACATCAAAAGAATTAAAAGAACAGATAAAATGAGAAGATTTCAGTATTTACAGAAACAACATGAAAATATGCACTTAAATTTTAATTTTCAAGAACAATTCATTAGAGAAGAAAAACAGATGGTTATATAAAAACTAAAACTACTAACTACATAAATTAAAACTATAATTGCACACACCTAAACTTCTATATTAGAGTTAATAATTGTAAAATTAATTATATTAAAACCAACTCTTTCACATCTTCTTTTTGCTTCTATGCCATTTGAAATTCTTCATGACGACATCGTCGACCATTTGCTGATAAAATAAACGGTATCGCTGAACATAATATTGCAACTAACACAAAGCAGTTGCCACCTACACTATCATTCACATTCAAACATTAGTTGCATATAGTGTAGATACTTGCGGTCGTCCCGATAATATAAATAAAAATTTGCCATTTTTAGAATTCTCAATATCACCAAGAGTTTGTTAATTAAAATGGTTCGCAAATCTAAATCCTTGGAAAATATAGGGGTTGATGAAGCCACCATTGATAGAGGTGCAACATAAAAGTTTGAGTGTGATGGAAGAGATGGCGGAGAAAAAGATGAAAGAGATGGTAGAGAGGAAACTGGAAATGGTGGAGTCATGTCTTATCATATCAATTCAGGGACAATTTTTTGATCTTGGAAAAATTACAGAAACATAATGATTCGACGACACCTAGCTAAACCACGTTTTATCATGGTGCAATATTAATTCACAACAATCCAGGAAGCTTTATTTTAACTTCAGCAAGGATACTGATAAATGGTTTCACGTTACTTTTGATGCAACATAATATATTTTGAATCAAGTTCTTGTTCTGCCATTTGTATTGTCGGTTATACAAAGGAATCAAATACACGATCCCAAAATTAGGCTGACCGTTTGAGCCTCATCTGTTACTATCGAAACCCAACTTTGGACAAGACCAACAACTTTTAATTAGTAAATCGATTCATTTTGAAAGTTATAAAATATATGAGTATGGAAGGAAGAAAAAAAACCAACATAAACTTAGTCGATTGGGATAAATTTTGTTTGACAAGATTGTTTTTGTTTTATATCTAAAAACCATGACGATAAGATATTTCAAAATAAATAAATAAAGAATAATATGTTGAGATCCAACAGCTTAATGTAGATCACTAATCATGTCAAATAGAAGGCCAATTGGGAGTGAGAAGAGAATAAAAATAAAATGTCGAATTCTGGTTTGTTTGGTTGTAGGGAATGGAATCATTTTCCCGTGAATATAATTTCATTCTCATATTTGATAAATATGAGAGGGAGAATAATGATTCCCCAAAAAGTTATAAGGGGATCAAAACCCGTGTGTGGGTGCGTGGGATAACATTTCTTTCCAATTATCCAAACATGCCACTATAGGCAGTTTTCGTCAAAAAAATTAAGCATAAATTTAGCTTTCGAAATAGGCGCGTATTTGGTTTCCTAAGCTAAGTTGTGGCCTACCAGCACTACAAATTTATAGTTGTAAACTATAATTGAACTAACTACTACAAATATAGAAAATTTTGCTACTATAGTAATTGCTCAGTGCTTAGAAATATTCCGCTAACCAAGAAAATTATAGGGCTTGCTCTTATACTATCTTCCTATTTTTTCTATTATTATTTTCATTAATCAACAATTTAAAAAAAAAAATTGGTAAATTTTAAAAGCTTAAACTTTTCATAATCTAAATACGTGTTTTTGGTTCATTCATTTTATATATAAACCCCTAGATTTCAAGAATTTAAAGATATATGTATTCCCATGAAACAAATTGAAAGTATAAGACATCATGATTTAATAGTACGTAACATTCAAAAAATAAATCTTCGTCAACCGGATAAAACATTTTTCTCTTTTTAAGGCCTCAATCTCGGTCATCAGAATTCTTGAAAAAAAAGATGCGGAACTTCCTGTAGGAATACAAAGAAGGAGCAAAAACATCACATTTATTTAAATGGGATATAGTCCGTGCAACTAAAGAAAGAGGTGGCTTAGGTGTTTGCAACCTCAAACTTATGAATTTAGCTTTGTTGGATAAATGGTGTAGAAAAGAGCAAGATTTGGTATAAAATTATAGAAGACGAGTACGGAAAAGAGTTCTCAAAATGGATTCTGGGAAAAGTCAACCAATCCTTTGGAGTATCTTGCTGGCGGACAATTGTTGAGTCTGCGGGTTTCATTACTGAACACTCGACATTATTCTCTATTCTGGTAGAGCCGTTGCTTTCTGGAATGATCGATGGTGTGGGAATCAAACTGTATCTGCTACATGTCCTAACCTGTTCAAGCTATACAGGAACGAAAACACTAGTTTTGCTGATATGATTTATACTGAAGGTAATTGGAAGTTTGATTTCGGGCGTGTACATACATCCGCAGAAGCTCAAGAATATGCGGTGCTCATTACAGCCATTGGCGACGTTCCCCCTACTCGTGATGGCTTGACAGATACAAAGAGATGGAATTTACATCCCTCCGGTATGTTTTTTGTCAAGACAATATATTCAAAGTTGGTGGTGGAACATGGAGTGACTAACTTCCCTTCTCATTTCATCTGGAAGCAGGCAGTCCCTCCGAAAATCAGTTTCTTAATGTTGAGTTTGGTTCATGGAAAGCTGAACACTATAGATATTCTTCAACGGAAAGGTATGAATCTACGTAATGATTGTGCTTTGTGTGGTGGAAGAGATGAGACACATGACCCTATTTTCCTACACTGTAAGATTGCATACAAGATTTGGTGTAACTTAACACCTTCAACAGGATGGACTTGGATATTGTCGGGTCTAATGAAAGCTTCAGCAGAATCATGGCATACTACACAATTCTCTGAATCTGAGAACTACATATGGAAATTGATCCCGGCAGCAATCGTTCACACGATATAGAAAGAGAGAAATTTTAGGAGATTTGAAGCAAGCTACTTATTCAAAACAGATGATGAACTTATCTTTGAAGCCAAGTCTTCGCTTCTAACTTGGGCAGCAGCTGCAAATCACAGAATTTACCTAAACTTCTCAAATACTGTTATGTCTAATTGACAGGCAATGTTTTTGTAATTATCATGTTAGTCTTTTTTTTTTTTCCTTTACTTCATCTGCCTCTGGTAGATATTTGATTGTACATTTCTTCTTCTTTTAATAAATCTTCCTTTTCGATCAAAAAAAAAATCTTCGTCAACCAGAATTTACCATACATAACATCTGAATTAATCTGTAAAATTCATTAATCCATAATATTTTACAAGCTAGATCAAGTCTCATTTTCAAAAGAAAAAAATAATTATCCCCCAAGTTTTTCCTCATGGCACATGGACTCAACAGTCTAAGCCTGGGCTGGACTAAGGCCCGAACCACCTAACCACTCCATGTATAATTAAGTGATGACATCACTGACTTTACATTTACTCCTCTCAAAAGAGTCAAAAGACTCAAAACATACAGAGAGTTAGTTAGATGTTATCGATCAAAAATTGGAAAAAAATAATCTTTTAACTCTAGATTCTATCGATTCAGTTCAGTTCATCTCACTAAATCCACTTTCAGACATGAAAATTTACTCATTTAAATTCTTCTTCTTATACATTCTCATCATGTCATCAACATCTTTAATTAGGTTCTTTTTCCCTTCTTTTTTCTCATCTGCTCAGCTTCAAAATGCTCACGTACCATCTCTCTCCCTCTCTCTGGCTTCAACTTACTTGTATTTCCTTAAATTTGAGTAAAATAAGTTACTACTTAACCATCAATTTGGTGATTCAATTTTTTTTTAGTTAAATTTATGTGTTTCATTTTAATCTAGCTAGAAACCCAGGGGTATTGGAAAGTCAAGAGTTCAAAATGAAATGGGGGAGTTCAAGAGTTTGGGTCTTTTGTTAATTACATCTATGTATCTGTATCTTTCTAGGTTGATACTCGAAGTTTCGGAATTGCTAATGATGTGTTCTTGAAAGATGGGCAGCAATTTCAAATCATTGGTGGTGACTTGCATTATTTTCGTATTCATCCAGAGGTAATTCAAAGCTCTATCCATCAAGCAAGGTTACTTTACTGAAACATGACAGTGGATTGTATAAATGCAGTGGAATTGAAATTCTATTGTTGTTAAATGTGTTTTCTATTAGTATTGGAAAGATAGGCTATTGAGAGCTAAGGCATTGGGATTGAATACAATTCAAACATATGTACCTTGGAATCTCCATGAACCAAGTCCTGGAGAATGGGTTTTCGAGGGTATTGCAGATATTGAATCATTTCTTAAGCTTTGTCAAGAGTTTGGGTTCCTTGTCATGCTTCGACCTGGTCCTTACATATGTGGAGGTGAGCATTGACTTCCTTGTGTTTACAGAGATGTAGAATTTTATTGGTCACATATTGTGATTAACGGTATATATAGCGTCTTTATGTAGTGGTTATAGGTGTAAAGTGAAACCGATTAAATGTAAATGCCATGGGTGTCCATCATCCATATATGAGATATTACGAGAATGTGCAGTCAGTTTTTGTTTGATTAACCCGTTTGGATAAATTGTTTGGTTGTAGAATGGGATTTTGGAGGTTTCCCTGCTTGGTTGCTCTCTATAGAACCACCCCTCAAACTAAGATCGTTGGATCCTGCTTTCCTTCATCTGGTATATTTTCATTTCTTATGCTGAATTAGTAAATTAGTTTCTATCTAAGATTGTCTGAATTCATTGGTCATGCTCTATCCTAGGTTGAGAAGTGGTGGGGTGTTTTGCTTCCAAAGATAGCTCCCCTTCTTTATAACAATGGGGGTCCTATTATTATGGTCCAGGTAAAGATTATTTTTCAGCTTTAACTCTCACTGAAACTCACGACTGTAACTAAGATGCTATACGGTTAAAAGCTTAAAGATTACTTCCAAGATAAAAAGAATCTTTTCTTGTTCCTTTTAGGTTGTATTTTTGATGGAAAAGAGTAAACGTTTTCACAGGTTGAGAATGAGTACGGTTCATATGGAGATGACAAAAACTATCTCCATCAACTTGTTAGTTTGGCTAGACGGCACCTTGGAGACGAAATAATATTGTATTATTCTGTCCACTCTAGTAATTTTTTGTTTCTCAAAGACTCACCATGTTTGTTACAATTTCCTAGTCCTCATATGATTTTAGTCAGTCTGCTAACAAGAACTATTGTTGAAGGTATACCACAGATGGAGGTTCAAGGGATACTCTTGAGAAAGGAACAATTCGTGGAGCTAGTGTTTTTTCAGGTAAACGCAAGGCTTGCAAGGCTTTTACTTTGGAATATGTGATTCTCGAGTTGTGTATTTGTTAATATGGTTCCTTGTTTATTTACAGCTATTGACTTTAGTACTGGTGATGAGCCTTGGTCAAAATTTAAGTTGCAGAAAGAGTTCAATGAGCCAGGAAAATCACCACCTATCTGCACGTCAGTGTGCATTGCTTTTCTGTTGTAGTATGTGCTGGTTAGAGAAGCTTATTATGCTCACAGTGCATCATGTGCATGTTTATTCAGGGAATTTTATACCGGTTGGCTAACCCACTGGGGTGAGAAACTTGCGGCGACAAATGCACAATACACAGCCAATGCCTTGGAAACTATTCTCTCTCGTAATGGTTCTGCAGTACTATATGTATGTTGTTCTCCTCAGATCTACTTTATGATGAGAAAGTATTTTTTTTTCTTCATGTTATTGTCATGATGAGGGGGTCATTTACTTTTACAGATGGTACATGGTGGAACGAATTTCGGGTTTCTCAATGGTGCAAACACTGGTTCAGATGATTCTGATTTCAAGCCTGACATTACTTCATATGATTATGTAAGAGATACTTTTCAGAAAGCCGAGATGTTCTTTTGCTATGAGTTCACTGATACTGTCCTTGTTAATTTTACAGGATGCTCCAATTAGTGAATGGGGTGATAGTGACAGCGCAAAGTTCAAAGGTGTGTTTCTCTACTCCACACTTAAGATTCACTGTCAAGTAGAGATTTGAAGAATTTTAAAATACGCATCTACTAGTTACTCAATGCAGTTGTTTTTTTCCTTTTTATGTGATTTGTCGCTATGCTTCAGCCTTGCGTAAGGTTATAAAGAAATACTCACCGGTGTCAGTTCCTCGAATTCCTCCAAATAATAGAAAGAGAGGCTATGGAAAAGTCAAATTACGAAAGCGTGCATCTTTTTTTGATGTACAACATACTATTACCAATGCTAAGGATGTCGTTGAAGCCAAAAATCCAGTTTTTATGGAATCAGTTGGTCAGGTACATTGGAAATTTATCCAATTTCATGCTAGAAGTCTTCTGCTAATTTTTTGACAATTCAAGAACACGAAGTGTAATTTTCTTCTAATGGTCATGCTAGATGTTCGGATTTTTGCTATATGTGTCAGAATATCCTGTCAAGAAAAATAGAAGCCTTCTTTCCATACCAAAGGTATAATGTGTTCTAAAAAAAATTCAATGATGTTAGCCATTGAATCTACTAGTCTTTTAAGATTGCTAAAGGAACATCTACTAATTCCAGGTGCGTGACAGAGCTCAAGTATATGTTTCGTGTTCACTGGATGAAAGAATCAATAAATATGTTGGTAAAATTGAAAGATGGGCGAATGAACCGCTTGAGATTCCTAGCATTAGATGTGCTTCAACCATAAGATTGTCCATTCTGGTATTTAACCTTCAAGTTTTCATCTCTTGAAGCTTGATTTTGCGATTTTAGGTTTGATGTTTCGGATTTTTAACTCAATGTTCTCGATATTTATCTAATATGTTCTTGTTTGTCTGTACTGTTCTAGGTTGAAAACATGGGACGTCTCAATTATGGCCCGTATATGTATGACAGGAAGGTAAAATGTTTGTAACTGCAATTTTAACTCACAAAGTTCAGCAGAGTGATTGTTTTATCTTTCTTTTTTATCTTTCAGGGGATATTATCTGATGTCGTTCTGGATGGTTCAGTTCTTCATGGATGGAGTATGATTCCATTTTCTTTCCAGAACCTATCTAAGCTTTTCATAGAGAGTCCCATTGTTGGAGTTGGCACTACCACATCTGAAAAAGAACTTTCCCGCAGTAATTTAGAATACCATTCTGGTATGTTTCCAACTCTAATTCCAACCTTATTATAGGTTCCTCTTTAGTAGACTGTTAAAATCGATTTCACGACTGCATAACTAGCTTCCAAGGGGTCAATAATCATGGGTATTTTAACTTTTCTCTTTAATTTTACAGAGCTACTCTCTGGAGGACCAATGCTCTATGAAGGTCATTTCACAATCAACTCAACAGATGAAATCGCAGACACGTTCATATCCTTCAGTGGTTGGGGTAAAGGGATTGCATTTGTGAACGACTTTAATATAGGAAGATTTTGGCCGGTAAGAATGACTAGTACACCCTTGTTTACTTTGTACTCAAATTTTCGTTAGACTGAATGATCCTGACATCATTTTACAGTTGGCTGGACCACAATGTAGCCTCTATGTTCCTGCTCCGCTCCTCCGTCCAGGGAAAAATGTTGTGGTATGTTCAGTAATTTTTATTTTATTTTATTAACCAGTGAAATTGAAGTTTTACTGGAAAATATTTTTCTTTTATTTTTCCTCCCTTGCCTGTGTTGCCAGCATAAATACCAGCTTTTGTTTGTTATTCTACACAGATCATATTAGAGACTGATGCTCCAAACCATGAGCTTGTGGTTGACTCGATTGATCAACAGGACTTTACATGTGGTCAGCGGTCAAGATCTGGTACCAAGTAAATATGGCTTTGAACTGAAAGTCTGAACAATTGTCAGTGGGAAGTTCTGTCAAAGGTGAAAGTAGAAATGCACATAGAACCAGCAAGTAAGCAAGCAAATTAGGATAAATCTTGAACAGCAGTAATTTCTAAGTTGACGAGTAACAGGAGAAATTATGAATCATTCTAATGAAAAACTTTTGCTTTCATAGTTTTGTACTATATTTCTATCCTCTGGTTTTGTACATATTAGCAAGATATCTATCCGTGGTTTCAAATTCTGTGACTTGATTTGACTGCTCCGTAGCTTGCGAGGGAACTCCTACTTGATCTGCCTCTTGATTGTAGCCTTTGGGATCCGCTTAACCTTACAGATTTTCTACTGTTCTAAGTTATAATTTTATCTAGTGTCAGACCAGCTCAAAGTTTCATTCAGTAGGCAATGTGAACTTGGCATATGCCAATTCCCAAACTTATCTGCCAAATTGGGCCGTAAAAGTGAGCCAGCCGGCTTGTTTGGGTACCCTCGCTTGGGGCATACATAGAAATTTTGGGGCATACAGACTTATTATGCCATCCAATGCAAGATGATAAGGGGTGTCTAGTGATGCTTAAGTTACTATATAACCCTTATGTAGTTTAAATTACATTATTACCCTTTCATTAAATTAAATTCTAATCCTAAAACATTACAACTAATTAACCCACCACTAATTAATTACCCTCCCACTAGGTAACCATTACCTATTTAATTACTCCACTAATTCACCCATTTAATTAAAAATCTAAAATCAAAATTATTTTTATTCTTCTTCTTCTCTCTTTTTCTTCCCTCTCCAAAAATCAAAATCGTTTATTCACAAAAAAAAAAATCGATTAAACCCACAAAAAATATGCCACCTTGTTATAAGCGAGTTGCTAGATCAGGTAGGATGCCTAATCCAGGAATTGTTTCTGCAGCAACTCAACCTCGGGTTTTTGATAAAGATGAAGTTGAAGAGGATAGTGGAATAATTGGTGTTGGAGTGCGAGAAATAGACCCTGATTCCTTAAAATTGCACATAGAAAGGTATTTCCCACAAACCCATTGCTTGTTTTTTCGTGTTTCATTGATTTCATGAAATGTAATCGATGATTCCTTGGGTTTCGATAGTTACAGTGTATTGTTCAGCTGACATATATCAACCGAACTTTTTTTTTTACACAGTTGAAGAACAGTTCGGCTGAAGCGTATGTTTTGTTTTGAATATCAAATCAGCCGAACCTCCATGTTCGGCTCATAAATAATTGTTATGGTAATCAGCCGAACTTAAGTACGTGAATATGCTATCTTACATTGTTCGGCTCATCTTGATAAATATCGAATGCGCCGCCGAACTTTACTCCGCTGTGTATGGCTAATAGCTTCCTGTAAACTTGTCTATTTATAGGTGACTTATCACCTTGTTTAGTGGTAGAATCATATTTATTTATTTTGGAAAATT
The DNA here is from genome assembly GCF_003573695.1 of Papaver somniferum. Taxonomy (NCBI): domain Eukaryota; kingdom Viridiplantae; phylum Streptophyta; class Magnoliopsida; order Ranunculales; family Papaveraceae; genus Papaver; species Papaver somniferum. Next base: position 62,198,950 of record NC_039359.1, read on the forward strand.
AATAAAGGTGTATCATTTGTTTTAGTAACTATCCTGGAAAATTCAAAGAGAAGCTTAAAAGGAGAACAATGGAAGTGACTCCTTCTAATTCAAAAACTCCCAAACCTCGAGTTGGTGGTACCAAGAACTTGCATGCAGGGAAAAAGGGAATTGAAACGAATGTCTCATTTCCTGCAGAAGAATAAGAGCCCGACAATGATGAAGAGGAAGAACCACAAGAAGAACTACAACAAGAAACACAACAACAAGAGAAAAGAAAGAAGAACAAGGGAGACAAATAAGCATATTCCTAGTGATGATAATGTGATACGTGGTCGCGAGGATGGTTTGCCCCATGGTGTTCCATAAGATGGTGGAAGAGTGTGATTGTCTACAAGGAGTCATGGGCGAAGAGAATATATGAGACTCCGAATCACAGGGATGCAATCCGCGTACTTAGACACCAGAGTGCCGCATCAAAGAGGCACCTGAGGTGGTGTCTTTAGTACAAGGCTCTGGTTTATGGCTTGCTATTTTCTATGCACAAGAGGATTTTGATGCAGTTACAAACTCATCCTTCATTGAGAGTTTTTTTCCAGAGACTTACACATTTCATCTCCCATTTGGCGAGATGTCAATTAGTCCTGATGATGCATAGAAGATTAGTGGTTTTAGAATGAAGGGGAAAAATGTGAAATATGAGGTTTATGAAATGACTTGGGATGAGTTGTATGTACTGGCCGAGGAAACTCTTGGTTGGCCAAAAGACAAGACAAAATTGGAGTTTTCCTGCGCTACTAAAGTGGTGAAGTTTGTGCATTCTAGATCAAATAAGTTGAAGAAAATCAAGTTCACCACTTTTAAAAAGTATTTTGGAGACACAAATGAGAAAATTTCAAAGGGAGAGATGTTTATGGACGATGTCAAAGCTAGGCGCACTGCTACCCGTATTTGTTGTATACTCTAGGAAGTGTTATATTTCCCGATAACAGTGGGAATAAGGTGAGTGCTCAATATCTTCAATTTTTAAGGGATTTGAAAAGCTTCCACAAGTACTCTTGGGGAACCGCATCCCTTTCTTTCCTCTTTGAGCAACTTAGAACCGACTCTAGGTTAACAAGTACAAATATTGGAGGTTTATGACTATACTTCAGGTAAATTTGCACGCTATAGTTCAATTTTAATCCCTAAAATCGGCTTAAGATTAGATTTTAGGTTGATTCCGAACCTACTTTAACAAGGTTCGGCTTCTACGATTTTTAACATTGTTAGCCGAACTTGCTTGGTTCGGCGCTTAAGTGATGTTTTTTATATCAGCCGAACTTTGATCCGTTTCCCAAAGTTGATTAGTCTCAATGATCCAATTCCATTGATCCTAATAAATAATTGTCTTTTTTTCTTCATATTCTTGATGTAAGTATGGATATATGACCATTTCCCGGAATTGAAATTGGCAAAGAAAGATGAAAAATGGGTAGATACATTCCCTACCTCGGCCAAATGGATTTTCAAGGAAAATAAGAAGAGGAATAAAAAGGAAATCTTGATAGCTTTGAGAGAAAAATTAGACTCTTTGATGTCCAAGACGTTGTATTTCAACCATACCAGCAGGATGAAGAAAAGGATGAAGTTGTTGAAGATAAAAATATGCCGATGTACTATGGGACTTTGTTTTATCCCGAAGGCTTTACATTGTTTGATCTTCGTCGAGTACTCCGCCAATATGGATTTATCCAAACGATTCCGCTGCTAGAGGAATCAAATTTCAAGTTGTTGCCCAAGGGGTCTAAGGGAACTAAAAGCACAGATAGTGCATGGAATAGCGAATATGATACCATTGATTGTTGGGATAAATTGGAAGAGAACAAATTAAGTTGGGTAAACTTAGAAGAGTTGCGTGAAGATCCATGTGAAGTTGACCCAGCTTATATAGATTGGTATAACCAAATTTCACATCCCTTAATCATTAATAGGGAAAGTCAAGCTTTGGTAGATGCTAAGAGGGGAAAGCAAAAACAAAAGGAAATGGAGACGAAGACGAGTATCTCCAAAGGCATTGTTGAGGATGTTGCAAAGTCTTACCGAACTATGGTATATTGAGTTCATATATACTTTTAAAGTATTTTTTTTTTTGTAAATTGTTGTTTATTTGTTGGAATTAAATTTTATTAGGTGGCCGGGGGTAAAGACGTGTTGAAGATCATGAAGAAGAAACTTGATTGCAATGCACAGATGGATGTGGACGAGAAAGAATATATTTACAACCGTTAGGATGGAGTAATCAACAAAGGTGAAGGTGTGAGTGGAAGTGGTGGTAAAAAAGGTTGGGGTGGTGGAAAAAGGGGTGGTGGAGGTAGCAAACGCGGTCGTGCTCAATGAATGAATATGTTTAAATTGAAGTACACTAGGTTTTTATTGTTTGGTTTTTAAGTAATGTTTGAATTTAGCACAATGTTATTTGCTTGAAGAAAACAACTTTATGCTTTCAGTACAATGTTACGATGTTTAAGTACAATGTTATGCTTTTATATTTAAGTAAAATGTTATGCTTTGAGTACAATGATAATATATAAGTTACAGTGTAAGGTTCGGCTTATAAATAATGCGCATTAGACGAACTTTATTGCTGACCTTCCTTGATACTCCAACTAAGTTGGTGACATTTCCTAGTATTCCTAGTAATAGGTTCTGCATAAATTTCTAATTCCGTAAAGAGCCGAATCAATCTGCTGGCACTAGATAATTCTCCAAGTAAAAAGTTCGGCGTAAATTTTCAATTTTATTATTAGCCGAACTGTTTGGAAAGTATAGGAATATTCTAGAAATGCGTAAATTACTAAACTTCCCTTAACGTGATATAAAAGCAAAAAAATTCCTCTTTCGGGTCAAAGCATAAGAAACATCGAAGAACATCTTCGATTCCTCTCCTCATCTCTAGCCGAACCAACTCGGAAAAAATTGGTTAAATTCATATTTCATCGCCGAAATTAATCGTCGATGCATAAAAATTTGATCGTCGATTAAACACAACTATAAAATGGCTCGTGGAAAACAAAAATCAATGGGTAGGTGTTTGCGGGTGAAAACAGTTTCTGCTGATTTCGGTAATTTCGAGTGTGTGGGTGAGAAACGAGTCTAAACCCTAAAAAATGTACTGTAAGGGAGTACTTTGATTCGAGAGATGAATCTGTACAATCCGGCCTAAACCAAGAAATGGCCGTTCCAGACTTGCTTCGGTCACAAAGTGAAGGAGAAGGGTTGGTCTTAGGGAGGGAAGCGAAGAGAGTGTTGAGACCAGAATAGTTGATTCTGGAAGAGTAGTTGTTTGACGACTTGTATCAAAAAATGAAACGCTAGCAGATTGGGAAGCTAACAAGTGATTTCTGAGTGTTGTATTCTCCTTACCAAAAACCTGTCCTTTGGTGGAAATAGGTGAGACCTATTTATACAATTCGAAACAAAACGTACCCTGGTCTCGTAAGAAGTGGAAACAATTGAGTAAATGGAAGAAAGCGGTAACGGGTAATGCCTGGAAATTGACGTTTCCATAATGAAGGAAACGTTTCACCATTACTTCCTGTATTTACTAACCGCCTCACTCTTATGACACTTTCTTGTAACGGGCATAGTGTACGCCGCACGATGTAAACCTCCAGACCAATACCCTAATGAGCATCCCCCAATTTTGTGACATGTTTTGATGTCTCGAGTGTTTTCGTGGAAAACGTGTAACACGTTGCGATTGTTTGGCAAGTTAAGATTGAGAGGCTTGCCGGTTCAGTGGTGACCTTCGACGGCCGTGATTTTGCATCTTGAGAGGAAGGTTAGCCGTTGATTGTGGTTACCTTCCGTTTAGTAGCAGGTAGCGTGGCCATGGTGTTGTCATGGCTTGCGCATGCTCTGGGCGTGGCTGATTAGGGTTTGGTGCCATGACCAAAGAATTGGCATAACTAAGTGTGTGTCGTGGCCAAAGAGTTGGCAGCGTAGCCAAGAAATTGGTACAAGTTGTTTGGTGGCAAGCTTGTACGGATGAGATTTGTATCTCAGGAGGAGGGATGTCCGTTGATTGTTGCAACCCTCCATTTGGCGGCCAGAGTCATGGAGGCATGGCCAGTACGTCTCGTGCATGCTCTCGGCGCGGCCCAAATTGGGATTTGGCACAAACCGTGGAACTTTGGCATCGCATCCAAGAGGTTTCCACAAATCGTTTGGCTTGGTGGAAAGCTTGTACGGCTGAGATTTGCGTCTCATAAGGAGGGGTAGCCGTTGATTGTTGCAACCCTCCGTTTGGCAGCCAGCGGCATGGAGGCATGGCCAGTAAGGCTCGTGCATGCTCTTGGCGCGGCCCAAATTAGGGTTTCGCACAAACCGTGGAACTTTGGCGTCGTAGCCAAGAGGTTGCCACAATCTTTTGGTTTGGTGGAAAGCTTGTACGGCTGATATTTGCGTCTCATAAGGAGAGGTAGCCGTTGATTGTTGCAACCCTCCGTTTGGTAGCTCCCGGCATGGGGGCATGGCCGGCATGGCTTTGGCAAGGTTTAGGCGCGGCCAAGCTAGGATTTTGGCATAGTTTTAGGCGCGGCCAAAATTAGGGTTTTGGCATAGTTTAGGCGCGTACAAAATTATGGCTTGGCATTGGGCCAAAAGTTTCCACGCGTTTAGTGGCGAACTTGGACGGCTGAGATTTGCATCTCAGAAGGAAGGGTGGCCGTTGATTGTTGCAACCCTTCGTTTGGAAGCCAGCGACATGGAGGCATAACCGGCATGGCTTTGGCATGGTTTAGGCGCGACCAAGCTAGGATTTTTGCATAGTTTTAGGCGCGACCAAAATTAGGGTTTTGGCATAGTTTAGGCGCGACCAAAATTAAGGCTTGGCATTGGGCCAAAAGTTGCCACGCGTTTGGTGGCGAACTTGGACGGCTGAGATTTTCATCTCAGAATCAAGGGTGGTCGTTGATTGTTGCAACCCTTCGTTGGAAGCCAGCGGCATGGAGGGATAACCGACATGGCTTTGGCATGGTTTAGGCGTGGCCAAACTAGGATTTTGGCATAGTTTTAGGCACGGCCAAAATTAGGGTTTTGGCATAGTTTAGGCGCAGCCAAAATTAGGGCTTGACATTGGGCCAAAAGTTGCCACGTGTTTAGTGGCGAACTTGGACGGTTGTGATTCGCATCTCAGAAGGAAGGGTGGCCATTGATTGTTGCATCCCTTCGTTTGGTAGCCAGCGGCATGGAGGCATAGCCGGCATGGCTTTGGCATGGTTTAGGCGAGGTCATGCTAGGATTTTGGCATAGTTTTAGGCACGACCAAAATTAGGGTTTTGGCATAGTTTAGGCGCGGCCAAATTTAGGGCTTGGCATTGGGCCAAAAGTTTCCACGCGTTTGGTGGCGAACTTGGACGGCTTTGCATCTCAAATTGAAGGGTGGTTGTTGATTTTTGCAACCCTTCATTTGGTAGCCAACGACATGGAGGCATGACCGACATGGCTTTGGTACGGAGGTGTGGCTGGCATGGCATGCCATTGACACTATGGTGCGGATGGCATGGTTGGTATGTCTTTGGCGCGGAGATGTGGCTGGCATGGGATGCCATTGGCACGGTGGTGCGGCTGGCATGGTTGGCATGCCTTTGGCGCGGAGATGTGGCTGGCATGGCATGCCATTGGCAAGGTGGTGCGGCTGGCATGGTTGGCATGCCTTTGGCGCGAAGATGTGGATGGCATGGAATTCCATTGGCACGGTGGTGCGGCTTGCCTGGTTGGCATGCCTTTGGCGCGGAGTTGTCGCTGGCATGGCATGCCATTGGCACGGTGGTGCGGCTGACATGGTTGGCATGCCTTTGTCGCGGAGATGTGGCTGTCTTGGCATGCCATTGGCACG